>NC_057800.1:589638640-589660808 GCF_018294505.1 Triticum aestivum
ACTGCAGCTAAGCCCCCGAGCGGGAGGCTGGCTCACCACTCGGTAGGATTTTCAAATACTTAGGCGAGTACTGGACTGCAGCTAAGCCCCCGAGCGGGAGGCTGGCTCACCACTCGGTAGGATTTTCAAATACTTAGGCGAGTACTGGACTGCAGCTAAGCCCCCGAGTGGGAGGCTGGCTCACCACTCGGTAGGATTTTCAAATACTTAGGCGAAACGGGTTCGCAGCTAAGCCCCCGAGTGGGAGGCTGGCTCACCACTCGGTAGGAAATTATTTTTACAAACTTAGGCGAAACGGATTCGCAGCTAAGCCACCCACTGAGGGATTTCTCACGCAAACAAAAACAATAACAATCATTGGGAAAATTATAACGCTCTTGTCTTTGATAAATAAACTACAGGAGTTTTTCTTATTACATCTCATCCGAGTGAGAATTCAAGTATAAAAGGGGCGGAGTAGCTCCGCATTCCAGGCTCGTGGCTCATCAATCTGGCGATCGACATTATAGAGGTGGTACGCTCCATTGTGGAGGACTCTGGTGACTATGAAGGGGCCTTCCCAAGTAGGAGCGAGTTTGTGTGGTTTCTGCTGATCCACTCGGAGGACTAAGTCTCCTTCTTGGAAGGCTCGACTCTTCACATTTCTGGCATGGAATCGACACAAGTCTTGCTGATAGATGGTCGATCGGATCATGGCCATTTCTCTTTTTTCTTCCAGTAGGTCGACTGCGTCCTGCCGGGCTTGTTCTGCTTCATCTTCAGAGTAGAGCTCGACTCGGGGGGCATTGTGAAGCATGTCACTCGGCAAGACTGCTTCGGCTCCGTAGACCAGAAAGAATGGGGTTCTTCCGGTCGATCGGTTCGGGGTTGTCCTCAATCCCCAAAGAACTGATGGAAGCTCTTCGACCCATGCACCTGCTGCGTGCTTCAGATCGCGCATCAATCGAGGTTTCAGTCCTTTGAGAATTAGGCCGTTTGCTCTTTCCGCTTGTGCATTCGACTGGGGGTGAGCGACCGAAGCATAGTCAACTCGTGTGCCTTGAGAGGCGCAAAAGGCCCTGAATTTGTCGGAATCGAAGTTTGACCCATTGTCAGTGATGATGTTGTGCGGAACTCCATATCTGAATATCAACTCTCTGATGAAACCGATAGCAGTGCAAGCATCAAGATTCTTGATAGGCTTAGCTTCAATCCATTTGGTGAACTTGTCGACTGCTACTAGCACATGAGTGAAGCCGCTCCTGCCCGTTCTTAGTGGTCCAACCATGTCCAGCCCCCAAACAGCGAAGGGCCAGACGAGTGGAATGGTTTTCAGGGCTGACGCGGGCTTGTGCGACATATTGGAGTAATACTGACATCCTTTACATTTGTCGACTATCTCTTTTGCCATTTCATTGGCCCTTGGCCAGTAGAATCCCACTCGGTATGCTTTGGCCACAATGGTCCGAGAGAACGCATGATGACCACAGGTCCCCGAGTGGATATCATCGAGGATCATCTGACCTTCTTCTGGTGTTATACACTTCTGACTGACTCCAGTCGCGCTTTCTCTATACAACTGTCCCTTTATGACTGTAAAGGCCTTGGATCGATGGATGATCTGTCGAGCCTCTTCCTCGTCCTCTGGGAGTTCTTTCCTTAGGATGTACGTGATGTACGGTATTGTCCAGTCGGGAGTGATGATCAAGACTTCCATGACCAGGTCGACCACAGCTGGACAGTCAGATCCGTGGCACTTTTTGGCTGCGGGGCTTCTTCAGTGAAGGGATCCTCCTGAACTGAGGATGTGTGGATGTGTTCCAAAAACACATTGCTGGGAATGGCTTCTCTTTTGGAACCTATTTTTTCCAAATCATCAGCTGCTTGATTTTTCAGTCGGGGTATGTGATGAAGCTCTAACCCCTCGAATTTCTTCTCCAGCTTTCTCACTGCATTGCAATAACCGGTCATGGCTGGACTTCTGACGTCCCACTCCTTCATCACCTGGTTAACCACCAAATCTGAGTCGCCATAGACCATGAGGCGACGGACGCCGAGTGAAATGGCCATGCGCAACCCATATAAAAGTGCTTCATATTCTGCCTCGTTATTGGAAGAATCAAAGTGGATTTGAAGAACATATCTGAGCTTATCTCCTCGGGGGGAGACCAACACCACCCCGGCACCGGAACCATTCAGCATTTTGGAACCGTCGAAGAACATGGTCCATTGCTCCGAGTGAACCTGAGTAGGCAGTTGCTGTTCAATCCACTCGGCGACGAAATCTGCTATTGCCTGGGACTTGATAGCTTTCTTTGACTCAAACTTGATATCTAGAGGAAGGAGTTCAATCGCCCATTTTGCCACTCGACCAGTTGCATCTCTGTTATGCAGGATCTCTGACAATGGAGCGTTGCTGACGACTGTAATGGAATGATCAGAGAAGTAGTGAGCAACTTTCTTTGTGGTCATATAAATCCCATATACAAGCTTCTGATAATGAGGATATCTTTGCTTCGACGGGGTCAAAACTTCAGAAATATAATATACTGGGCGCTGAACTTTGAAGGCTTTTCCTTCTTCTTCCCGCTCGACCGTAAGTACCGTACTGACGACTTGTCCCGTGGCTGCGATGTAAAGCAGCAAAGGCTCCTTGCTAATTGGGGCAGCAAGCACCGGCTGGGTGGAGAGCAGAGCTTTGAGCTCTGCAAACGCTGCATCAGCTTCGGGAGTCCACTCGAACTTGTCGGACTTCTTCATCAATCGGTAAAGAGGCAATGCCTTTTCACCGAGACGAGATATGAATCGACTTAAAGCGGCCAAGCAACCAGTAAGCTTCTGGACGTCGTGCACGCGCACAGGACTTTTCATTCGGAGTATAGTACCGACTTTTTCTGGATTGGCGTCGATTCCCCGTTCGGAAACGAGAAAACCGACTAATTTTCCGCCAGGAACTCCGAATGTGCACTTTGATGGATTAATCTTGATATCATACCTCCTGAGGTTGGCAAAGGTTTCAGCAAGGTCAGTCAGCAGGTCGGAACCCTTCCGTGACTTGACCACAATATCATCCATGTATGCTTCCACATTCTGACTGATTTGAGTGAGTAAACACTTCTGAATCATCCTCATGAATGTGGCTCCGGCATTCTTGAGGCCGAATGGCATGGTAACATAACAGAAGCACCCGAATGGAGTGATGAAAGTTGTTTTGATCTCGTCGGGTCCATACAGACGGATCTGATGGTACCCGGAATAGGCGTCTAAGAAAGACAATCGCTCACATCCCGTAGTCGAGTCGACTGTCTGGTCGATGCGGGGGATAGGAAAATGATCTTTCGGGTAGGCCCGATTGATATGTTTAAAGTCAATGCACATGCGAAGTGACTTGTCCTTCTTGGGGACCATGAAAACGTTGGCGAGCCACTCGGAGTGGTAGATTTCTCGGATGAACTCCGCTGCTAAGAGCCGAGCCACCTCCTCGCCAATAGCCTTTCTCTTCTGGAAGGAGGACCGTCGGAGATGTTCTTTGACAGGTTTTATTTTTGAGTCGACTCGTAGGCGATGCTCAGCCAGCTCCCTGGGAACACCTGGCATGTCAGAAGGCTTCCATGCGAAAATGTCCCAGTTCTCACGGAGGAACCGGATGAGCGCTTCTTCCTATTTGGAGTCGAGTGTTGTTGAGATATGAGTTGGAGCAGCACTATGATCGGTCGGGTGGAGGTGAGCTGTCTTCGTTTCGCCAGACGACTGAAAAGCTGATTCTGTAGCAGGCTTCTTGGCTCGCAACAAATCACTCGGGTCTGCAGTCTTCTGGTATTCCTGCAGCTCCACCACTGCCATCTGAGCATCAGCGATCTTTGAACCTTTCTGAAAACATTCTTCTGCTTTCTTCCTATTGCCCGTAATAGTGATCACACCTTTGGGGCCAGGCATCTTCAATTTGAGATACACATAACATGGTCGGGCCATGAAGCGTGCATAAGCCGGCCTGCCCAAAATAGCGTGATAGGCACTCTGGAAGTCTACAACTTCAAACGTCAACTTTTCTTTGCGGTAATTCTTGGAATCACCGAAAACCACATCAAGAGCAATCTGGCCGAGTGATTCAGCCTTCTTCCCAGGAATGACTCCATGGAAACTCATGTTGCTGGTACTGAGTCTGGACATCGGAATGCCCATCCCTTTCAACGTCTCAGCATATAGTATGTTCAAACCACTGCCACCATCCATCAAGACTTTGGTCAGTCGAGTGCCTTCAACAACTGGGTCGACCACCAAAGCTTGCCTCCCAGGGGTGGCAATGTGCGTTGGGTGATCGGACCGGTCGAATGTGATGGCAGTCTGAGACCACTTCAGATAACTGGGTGTCGCCGGAGCGACCATATTCACCTCTCGGTTGATAACTTTCAGTCGACTTTTTCTTTCGACATCAGCAAAAATCATCAGGGTTGAATTGACCTGGGGGTATCCATCATCACTGTCTTCCTTGTCCTCAACTTTGTCCGACTCCTTTTCCTTATCTTTGGGTTGCTTGCCCTGGAACTGCTGGATCAAGAGTCGACACTGTCGAGTGGTATGTTTCGGGTAAATGAAATTACCCTCTTCATCTTTCTTGGTGTGGATGTGACATGGAAAATCCAACACATCATTTCCGTCCTGGTCTTTAACTTTCTTGGGGTTCCAAGGTCCTTTGGGTTTCCCCTTAAACTTTCCTTGAGTTATAGCCAAGGCTTCCCCAGGAGCAGCTGGCTGGGCTTTCCGCTTCTGTTTCCGATTGGAATTTCCTCCTCCGGTTTCTTGAGCGACTGACTTGAGCTTGCCGCTCCTGATTCGATCCTCATCTTCACCATTAGCGTACTTGGTGGCAATCTCCATCATCCGATTCAGGGACATGTCCGGTTCGACCGAATTTTAGATTCAGTTCTCGGTACTTGATGCCTTCTTTGAAGGCACAGACTGCTTGGTGGTCAGGCACATTCTCTACTGTGTGATGTAACATGATCCATCTCTGGATGTAATCCCTCAAAGTTTCATTCGGCTTCTGCACGCAAGACCGCAGTTCCGTCAGCCCTGCCGTTCGCTTGCATGTTCCTTCAAATGTGGTGACAAACACTCGGGTGAGATCTTCCCAAGTGTAAATGCTGCTGGGTGCTAACTGATTCAGCCACGCTCTGGCCGAGCCCTCCAACATGAGAGGCAGGTGCTTCGGCGACTTCATCATTGTCTCCGCCAATCTGGACGGCCACTCGGTAGTCTTCAAGCCAAGTATCGGGTTTGGACTCACCAGTGAACTTACTGACTCCAGTCGCCAACCTGAAGTTGGGAGGAATCACAGCGGCCCCGATGGCTCTACTAAAGCACTCTGGCCCCGAAACATGTACTCTGCTGCTGGTAGGTGCATCTCTGTCGTGACCTTCTCGGTGAGCCCTGTTCCAGTCGACCAAACCTTGAACGAGAATGGATCTCGCATCAAAGCTTGGTTCCCTGGGGTCGACCGGAATCCTTCGCCCAACACTATGAGGGCGCCTGTCATCTTATTGTCGAGGCGCATACGACCCGCTCCTCGGGGGAGGGGTAGGCACTCGACGTCGATCGTCATGATCGAATCGGTGATCATACTTCTCATGGTTCCCGTACTGATTACGCCGGTCCCCACATCCCTCACGCCTCGGGGGCGATCTTGGGCTATGAGCCGACTTGACTGTGTCTGCAGCAACGGATCTGCTATGAATCCTGTTCCGCGACTGAGAAACAGCAGAATTCTGGTCTCCTGCTGCCCGGAGTAACGCTCTGATCTGCAGCAAGCCTCTGCCGCCTCCGACTGGGAAGGCTGAATCGACTCTGCTATACGGGCTGCAACTGCTAAATTCTGAATTGGAGTTCGATATACCTGCGGGGGCGGAAAGAGCCGACGTCGACTGGATTCTGGAACCCGTTGTCGCGCACGCTCGTCGAGTGCTCGCTGGAGGTTCTCCAGTCGAGTGCGCTCGGCCAATTTTGCCAGGCGCGCGTCCTCCAAGGCACGAGCCTCGAGGGTTTCTCCAACGATAGGAGTGTGCAGTGCATCCATGTTCGGGCGATGCAGTTCTTCTCTCTGCAGTGACGTGAGAGGCTCGGGGAGATATTCCTCATGGGGACGCGATGGGTCGCCTCCACCTGCGCCTCCGTCGGTGCGGGGAAAACCGGTAGGACTGGGCGGTCCATCGACCATCAGAACCTCCGCCGCCGGATCACTGCTATCGCACTCGGATGCGGTCTCTGCGGAGCCAGTCGACAGATTGAACAGGCCGTAGAGGGATTCGTCGGGCTCGATCACCGCGACTTGAGGGGTGGCCGACTGGCGTGCCACCGCGTGTCTCACCCACCGCTGAAGTCTCGACCGACCGGAGCGCTTGCGCCAGCTGGAAACAGGGAGGGAGGACAACACAGGAGCCAACCGGTAGGGGGTCGACGGTTGCCGCAAGAGAACGCCACGGACGCACGCGCTAAAGTGCGTTGCCCCGCGGACAGGGAGTGCGTCCACATCGAGCGGAGCCTCCTGAAGCCAAGCGGAGTCGTCGGCGATGAACGTGAGCGCGCCGAGACGGATCTCGCGGCCCTTCACCAAAACTCCGCCAGAAACCATGATGATTTGGATCGGAAAAGATCGCAACTCCTCCAACAAATCACTAAAACACCTGCCCCAAGGTGGGCGCCAACTGTCGTGGTTCTAAGTCTGACAGTAATGTAGGGGGGTAGGTATGGAGAGGCAAGATCTTAGCTATGGAGAAGTTGTAAGCACACGAGGTTTACGAGTTCAGGCCCTTCTCGGAGGAAGTAATAGCCCTACGTCTCGGAGCCCGGAGGCGGTCGACTGGATTATGCGCATATGAATTACAGGGGTGCGAACCCTTTACACTAAGGAGGGGGGTGGCTTATATAGAGTTCGCCGGACCCCTCCGGCCCTCAGTTGTGCAGGGTTTTAAATACATTAAGGTTGGGCGATACTGGTAACGCCCCTAATAAAGTGCTATGATGACCATAAAAGCTACTTAATAACCGACCGTTAGCGTGCGGAGTGCCTTTAGGTCTCCTAGCCGTCGAGTGGTTTGGTCTTGGTCGAGTGTCTTCGAGTCTGTCGAGTGGAACACCTCCAAGTCGATTGAAAGGTGATTTCTTCTAGAGATGTCCTTGGGTAGGGCAGTTGGGACAGGTCCATGACCCTACCCTAGGTACATAGCTTCATCACTGCTTGATTAATATTGATGATATGGGTAGTACAAGAGTAGATCTACCATGAGATCAGAGAGGCTAAACCCTAGAAGCTAGCCTATGGTATGATTGTTGTTTGTCCTATGGACTAAAACCCTCCGGTTTATATAGACACCGGAGAGGGCTAGGGTTACACAGAGTCGGTTACAATGGTAGGAGATCTACATATCCGTATCGCCAAGCTTGCCTTCCACGCCAAGGAAAGTCCCTTCCGGGCACGGGACGAAGTCTTCAATCTTGTATCTTCATAGTCCAGGAGTCCGGCCGAAGGTATAGTCCGGCTATCCGGACACCCCCTAATCCAGGACTCCCTCAAACCCCATCTAGTTTCTTTGAATGAATCTCATGGAGAGTTTCATGTAAGACAACAACCCCTTTTAGGATATGTTTCCCGGCATGAAAGCCGTCTGACTTGGTTGCATCACCGAATGGGCAACCCGTGTCAGTCTATTAGTACCCACTTTCGTGAATATTTTGAAACTCACATTTAAAGGCCAAATTGGACGGAACTGCTCGATACGAACTGCTTCTTCTTTCTTTGGCAATAGCGTTATCATACCAAAGTTAAGATGGAAGAGTTCCAGATGCCACTGAAAAAATCATGAAACATAGGCATAAGATCATCCTTTATAATATGCCAACATTTCTTATAGAATTCCATAGGGAATCTGCCTGGTCCCGGTGCTTTATTCTGTTTCATTTGTGATATTGCATCGAAAACTTCTTTCTCAGTAAACAATGAAGATAAAATATCATTTTCATCTGACTGAAGTTGAGAAATATCCCCAACAATAGACTCATCCATGGACACCGCATTATCCACCGGAGACCCGAATAGTTGTTTATAATAGTTGAAAATATATGACTTGAGGTTCTCATGACCCACCACTGTTCCTTCGTCCTATTAAAGTTGGATGATTTTCTTTTTCCTATGTTTACCATTCACAATCATGTGAAAAAATTGTGTATTATCATCTTCTTGGACAACTTTAAGAACCTTAGCACACAAGACCCATTTCATTTCTTCTTCTCCAAGAAGAGTGCGCAGGCTTTGCTCAGCTTTAGACTTTGCAGCCTGCTCTGACACATCGAGCAGAGGTTGCTCACTTGAGTTGAAACTCGAAAGCAGAGAGAAATGATAGGAGTTTCCAGCCAATATATATATGATCATAGCAGAAATGATTTGGTTTTTAACATAATATCATGATTTCATTTTGTGCAGGTTATCTTCCGAGCCACGGCATTAATCCGTTCGTGGTCGCTACTCACTCTGATGGAGGCCAGGGAGCATTTGGTTACTAGGTCTATCCGCTGGGAGATGGTAGCTCGGTATATCTTCAACCGGTTTGGATGGCGGTCACGTAATAGGATAGGCAATTAGTTTACCTATCTTGCTTTAGCCGGCCGGTTGTGGCGTCCCTGTCTTGGCTAGTTTGTTTTCCTAGCATTTTTGGCTCTGAGTGAGCGTTTGTTTCCATTGGAGACTGAGGGAGTCCTGGATTAGGGGGTGTTCGGATAGCCGAACTATACCTTCAGCCGGACTCCTGGACTATGAAGATACAAGATTGAAGACTCCGTCCCGTGTCCAGAAGGGACTTTCCTTGGCGTGGAAGGCAAGCTTGGCGATACGGATGTTCAGGTCTCCTACCATTGTAACCGACTTTATGTAACCCTAACCCTCTCCGGTGTCTATAAAATCGGAGGGTTTTAGTCCGTAGGACAACATACACATGAACAATCATACCATAGGCTAGCTTCTAGGGTTTAGCCTCTCTGATCTCGTGGTAGATCAACTCTTGTACTACCCATATCATCAATATTAATCAAGCAGGATGTAGGGTTTTACCTCCATCGAGAGGGCCCGAACCTGGGTAAAACTTCATGTCCCCTGCCTCCTGTTACCATCCGGCCTAGACGCACAGTTCGGGATCCCCTACCCGAGATCCGCCGGTTTTGACACCGACATTGGTGCTTTCATTGAGATTTCCTCTGTGCCATCGCCGTCAGGACCGATGGCTCCTACGATCATCAATGGCGATGCAGTCCAGGGTGAGACCTTCCTCCCCGGACAGATCTTCGTCTTTGGCGGCTTCGCACTGTGGGCCGATTCACTTGGCCATCTAGAGCAGATCGAAAGCCACGCCCCTGGCCGACAGGTCAGATTCGGAAGTTTAAACTACACGACCGACATCCGCGGGGACTTGATCTTCGACGGATTCGAACCACTGCCGAGCGCGCCGCACTGTCAAGACGAGCATGATCTAGCTCTGCCGCCGAACAGTGCCCTGGAGGCCGCACCCGCATTGGCTCTGACCCCTAGTTCGGAGCCGACCACGCCGATCGAGGATGGGCGGTTGGACGCCACCTCGAGGGCTGCGATCCCAACGGCGGTTGAGCCGAACACCAGCCCCGTACTCTGCAAGACTCGTGACTCCATGGAGCCGGATTCTTCTCCGGACTCCGAACCCTCCGCGCCCCTGCCGAGCGAATCCGATTGGGCACCGATCATGGAGTTCACGGCCGCGGACGTCTTTCAGCACTCGCCTTTCGGCGATATCCTAAAATCACTGAAGTCTCTCTCTTTATCAGGAGAGCCCTGGCCGGACTACGGTCAGCAAGGTTGGGGTACGGACGATGAAGAAATTCAAAACCCACCCACCACCCACTTTGTAGCCATTGTCGACGACTTAACCGACATGCTCGACTTCGACTCCGAAGACATCGATGGTATGGACACCGATGAAGGAGATGATGAAGAACCAGCGCCTACTAGGCCCTGGAAAGCCACCTCGTCATATGACATATACATGGTGGACACCCCAAAATAGGGAGAGGGCGATGGAACAACGGAGGATGACCCCTCCAAGAAATAGCAAAAGCGCCGGCGTCAGCGGCGCCGCTCAAAATCCCGCCAACACAAAAACGGCGATTCCAGCACGGGAGATAATACCCCGGAAAGCGCCGAAGAACATCCCCCCGAGCAAGATTTAGCACAGGGGGATGAAGAAACCAGCCCCCATGGGAGAGCGGCTGACAAAGAGGTCGAGGACAATAATTATATGCCTCCCTCCAAAGACGAGGCAAGCCTCGACGACGACGAATTCGTCGTGCCAGAGGATCCCGTCGAACAAGAGCGTTTTCAATGCAGACTTATGGCCACGGCAATAAGCCTCAAGAAAAAATAGCAACAGCTTAAAGCTGATCAAGATCGGCTAGTCGATAGATGGACTGAAGTCCTTGCGGCCGAAGAGCATAAACCGGAACGCCCCTCCAAGTGCTACCCAAAGCGCAGGTTGCTACCCCGATTAGAGGAGGAAGCACTCGACGCGGCCGATAGGCCACTTGGTGGCCGCGACAGAGAGGCCTCATGGCCCTCCACCAAAGCCGCACCCCGTACCAAGGCACGGGAATATGCGCCGGACTTACGTAATATGTTGGAGGAAAAGGCAAGGCAAACAAGATCGATCTACGGATCGCATGGGCGCCCCACGGCTCGAGACGGTAACCATCACGCCGGTCACAAATTCGGCAGGGACGAACACAGTAGACAAAGCTCATCGGAGCTACGTCATGATATAGCCTAGTACAGAGGCGCCGCACACCCATCGTGCTTCACAGACGAAATAATGGATCATCAAATCCCCGAGGGTTTCAAACCCGTAAACATCGAATCATATGATGGCTCAACAGATCCCGCGGTATGGATCGAGGATTATCTCCTTCATATCCACATGGCCCGCAGCGATGATTTCCACGCCATCAAATACCTCCCACTCAAGCTTAAAGGACCAGCCCAGCAGTGGCTTAACAGCCTGCCAACAGGGTCAATCAGCTGTTGGGAGGACCTAGAAGCCACATTCCTCGATAATTTCCAGGGCACTTATGTGCGACCCCCAGACGCTGACGACCTAAGCCATGTAATTCAGCAGCCAGACGAATCGGACAGGCAATTCTGTACACGGTTCCTAACAAAGAAAAATCAAATACTCGACTGTCCGGACGCAGAGGCCTTAGCAGCCTTCAAGCATAATATCCATGACGAGTGGCTTGTCCGGCACCTAGTATAGGAGAAGCCGAAATCTATGGCAGCACTCATGGCACTCATGACCCGCTTTTGCGCGGGAGAAGACAGCTAGCTTGCTCGTAGCAACAATATGACCAAGAACCCTGGTCGTTCGGACACCAGGGACATTAGTGGCAGGTCGCGTCGCAACCAGCAGAAGCGCCGCATCAACAGCGACAATGCTAAGGATACGGCAGTTAATGCCGGATTCAGAGGCTCTAAATCCGGTGAGCAGAAAAAGTCATTCAAAATGAATCCTAGGGGCCCGTCCAGCTTGGACCAAATACTCGACCACTTGTGCCAAATACATGGCACCCCCGAAAAGCCGGCCAATCACAGCAACAGGGACTGTTGGGTGTTCAAGCAGGCAGGCAGATTAAGCGCCGACAATGAAGACAAGGGGTTGCATAGCGATGACTACGAGGAGCCCCGGCCGCCGAACAACAATGGACAGAAGGGTTTTCCCCCACAAGTGCGGATGGTGAACATGATATACGCCACCCACGTCCCCAGAAGGGAGCGGAAGCGCGCGTTAAGGGACGTATACGCGGTAGAGCCAGTCGCCCCAAAGTTCAACCCATGGCCCTCCTGCCCGATCACCTTTGATCGAAGAGACCATCCCACTAGCATCCGTCATGGCGGATTCGCCGCATTGGTTCTCGACCCAATTATTGACGGATTTCATCTCACTAGAGTCCTTATGGATGGCGGTAGTAGCCTGAACCTGCTTTACTAGGATACAGTGCGGAAAATGGGCACAGATCCCTCGAGGATTAAGCCCACCAAAATGACCTTTAAAGGCATAATACCAGGTGTAGAGGCCAGTTGCACAGGCTCAGTCACACTTGAAGTGGTCTTCGGATCTCCGGATAATTTCCGAAGCGAGGAGTTAATCTTCGACATAGTCCCGTTCCGCAGTGGTTATCATGCACTGCTCGGGCGAACCGCATTCGCCAAGTTCAATGCGGTCCCGCACTACGCATACCTTAAGCTAAAGATGCCAGGCCCTCGAGGAGTAATTACGGTCAATGGAAACATCGAACGCTCCCTCCGAACGGAGGAGCACACGGCGGCCCTTGCAGCGGAAGTACAAAGCAGCCTCTCCAGGCAGTTCTCCAGTCCGGCCATTAAACGTCCGGACACCGTCAAGCGCGCCCGGAGTAACCTACAACAAGACCGCCTGGCACGTTCCAAGTAGGCATAGCAATGCGGCCCCAACCCCAACCCCCGCAAAAAGGCGACGCCAGTACTTCGCGTACATAACTACGCTCTAGAAATACCATGGGCATAGGGGGAGGGGCACCATCACGGCACGTCCAAAACACGGCTTAAACCGCACCAGGGGCTGCCGATTTCTTTTTTTACTTTTCTCTTACTTCCAGGACTCTACTCTTCGGAAGGCCGGTTCGGCAGTTCAATTGTCGCACAAACGATGCAAGAACCAGGGAAGCAGACAAGCCATGCCGCATCACGGAAATCCCAGGTGGTCTCTATCATGAGCAGCATACCTGTTTCGCATACTATTCCACAGCTTGCCCCTGGAGCAGACATGTTCAATAGTCCAACTTTTCGTTTCTCGCATTACTTGTATCGTTCTGCTTTGATCGCAGCTATTTTTAATAAACAATGCATAGCTATTGTCTATTTTTGCATTACCTTTTTATAAATAATTGTTCCTTAACGACATGTTGCACCCGTACAATCTGGTACAGCCAAAATACGCCAGGGGCTTCAGTACCCCTCAATATGGTGTGAGAAGTACGAACACTTTCACAAGTGCGGCACCCCGAACTTATAGCATTATATGCATCGGCTCCGAATCATGCCTTGGGTCAATAGTTGGGTTTGCCCGGCTCCTATGTTTTGGTGCCTTACATTCCGCTATATCGGCTAAGGTAGCACTAGGAGAACCACTGCGATTGTGCCCCAGTTGAGCTGGGCCGAGCACCTCAGTGGAGAAAGCTAAAACTGACTGTCATGATGAAGCGAGAGCTGGTCGCTGTTCGAGAGGTTTTTTCGAGTCCCTAAAGACTTATGCCGCTTCGGGCGAGGAGTCGGCTCTGTCCGGCCAAGGCGTGGATAGCGCCCCGAAATCGGTCTTCCAAATACTAGGGGCTTTGCCGAAATTTAAAATTATAGAATTCTATGGCTGAGTGAGAGTGTTCATGCGTTATAGTCCGATTGCCTCGTTCGCTGGGCTAAGCGCCTCCCTCGAAGGACCCAAACATGGGAAAAAGAGTGCTCAGGTTTATCCCCGAACACCCCAGCACTAGCGGCATGGGGGCAGAAGCCGTCGACTCGCCATCTCTCAGAATTGATAAACAGCCGCACAGAAGGTAATATTTTAAATCCAAACAACCTTGCTAAGCGCATACGAACAAGTTTTCAGCGCACAGGACAAAAACAAGCGAGTTTTACTCAAAAATTACATCCCTAGTACATTCATCCGCCATAAGGCGGGCACCCTTCAGAACATCCTTATAGTAATTTTCGGGCTTGCGATGCTCTTTCCCCGATGGTGGCCCATCCTTCACAAGCTTCTCAGCATCCAGCTTGCCCCAGTGCACCTTAGCACGGGCAAGGGCCCTACGGGCACCTTCGATGCAGACGGAGCGCTTGATAACCTCGAACCTTGGACAGGCCTCCACCAGCCACCGCACCAGCCCGAAATAGCTCCCAGGCAGGGCCTCTCTAGGCCACAGCCAAACTAGGAGGCCCTTCATGGCCTGTTCGGCCGCCTTGTGGAGCTCGACCAGTTGCTTCAGCTGGTCGCTCAGGGGCACGGGGTGTCCGGCCTCAGCATACTGAGACCAGAACACCTTCTCCGTCGAGCTGCCCTCCTCGGCTCGATAGAATGCGGCGGCATCGGATACACTCCGGGGAAGATCTGCAAATGCCCCTGGAGAGCTCCGGATTCGGGTAAGTATCAAGTAACTCATGTTTATATGTTTACTTTGCATAAAAAATGCCTTACCCGCCGCTATCTTCTTCACCTCATCCAACTCCCGGAGGGTCTTCTAGGACTCGGTCTTGGCAAACTTGGCATTTTCTATAGCTGCCGCGAGCTCGGACGCTCGCGTCTTCGAGTCAAGCTCCAAACTCTCATGTTTCTTCATGAGAACCTGGAGCTCTTGCCGCACCTTGCCAATCTCAGCCTCATACCTCTCCCGCTCGGTGCGCTCCACGGCCGCACTCTTCTCGGCCTCGAGCAGCGCTTGCTTAAGGGTCGCCACCTCAGACGTGGCCCCTACAATAGCCATGTTAATCCTATCATTTCTTGCAATTGCACCTTTTTTATATACACATTCAACCAAGGTATTTCTTACCTTCCTTCTCCTCGAGCTGCTTCTTGGCACGCCCGAGCTCTTGCTCGGACTTCTCGAGGCTCTGCTTCAGTGTGTCCACTTCTGCAGTCAGTGCGGCGGACGCCAGCAGAGAAGCCTGCATACGCATATTGACTCCTTTGTTAGACTCCTGTGAATTTTTGATCCTCTATTCGGCTTTTCTTCACGAACGCCCAACAGAGCATCAGGGGCTACTGTCTATGTGATAATATTATTTACACATTATTTACTTACCTCAAAGCCTGTCAAAAGGCTAGTACAAGCTTCAGTCAGTCCGCTCTTGGCGGACTGAACCTTCTGGACCACCGCACTCATAATAGTGCGGTGCTCCTCTTCGATGGAGGCGGCTTCGAGCACCTCCAACAGATTGTCCAGCGCCCCCGGTTGGACGGGGGTCACCGGCACGGTAGGCTTGCTCCTCTTGGAAGGAGGTCGCCCGCCGGACTCTGGAACCTTTGAAGATTCCGGAGCATTGTCCGGCCTTAAGCCGGACTTGGAGCCCTGGGGGGTTTCCTCCCATTTACTCCTAGAGTCCGGGAGGTCGCCTTGCGGCGCCTCCAGGACCACCTCCTCCCTGCTTGGAACCTGTTGGGACAACACTTCGGTGTCGCCCGTAGGGCGGGGGGAGGAAGCCGTCGGAAGTGAGTTCACCTCCGACGAGTCCAGTGAGCCGCTCGACGACGCGTCGAGCCGGTCTTTGGGTGGGCTGCATAAACACATTCGACATAAGGGAAAGTTGTGCAATAAACAAATACTATGAGTCACTTCGGTATCCGGATACTTACGATTTCGCCAGGGGCTTGGCCCTGGGCTGCCACTCCTCTTCGTCGTCGTCGGCGTCGGTGGAGCAGTCCGGAGGAAGGGTTTTCCCCTTCTTGGACCCTCCGGCCTCCTCAGAGAGGGCGGCCTTCCTTTTCTTCTCTCCTCCCACTGGAGGGGGAGAGGTCTCTTCTTCTTCCTCCTCGTCTTCACGAGAGGAAGGCGCTTCGGGACTGTCGGATGACGAATCCGACACCTCCTGGCGTCGGGCACTCTTTCGAGTCCCCGTGGCCCTTTTCGTGGCCTTCTTCTCCGGCACCACATAGGGCGCCGGGACCAGCATCTTCGCCAAGCAAGCGTCCGCTGGGCCTTCGGGCAGAGGAGCCGGACAGTTGATCTGTCCGGACGTCACCATCCAATCCTATCAAAGATAAGGGAACTCAGATCCCGCATAGAGTCAAACTATGAAAAACTGATACCCTATAAAAGGACAAAAACACCTTACCGCATGAGCGTGATGCTGAGTACTGAATCCGCGATCCTCGGCAGCGGATGCAGGAGCCTCGGCGCCCTTGAAAAGCATCCTCCAGGCATCTTTGTACATCATGTCAAAGAGCCTGTTTAGAGTTTCATGCTGCGCCGGGTCGAACTCCCACAGGTTGAAGGCCCGTCGTTGACACAGGAGGATCAGGCGGATGAGCATAACCTGGACTACGTTGACAAGCCTGAGCTTCTTGTCCACCAGGGTTTGGATGCATGTTTGGAGTCCGGTCAGCTCCCCTTTTTTACCCCAAGACAGGCCTGTCTCCTTCCAGGAGGTGAGCCGCATAGGGGGGCCGGATCGAAACTCAGGGGGTGCGACCCATTCGGTGTTGCGCGGCTCGGTGACATAAAACCACCCTGATTGCCACCCCTTCAGGGTCTCCACAAAGGAGCCCTCGAGCCACAGGACGTGGCCATCTTGCCAACCATGGCACCGCCGCACTCTGCCTGGCTGCCGCGCACCACCTTCGTCTTGACGTTGAAAGTCTTAAGCCATAGGCCGAAATGGGGGCGGATGCGGAGGAAAGCCTCACACACGACGATAAACGCTGAGATGTTGAGGACGAAGTTCGGGGCCAGATCGTGGAAATCCAGGCCGTAGTAGAACATGAGCCCCCGGACAAATGGATGCAGAGGGAAGCCCAGTCTGCGAAGGAAATGGGGGAGAAATACCACCCTCTCATGGGGCCTAGGAGTGGGGATGAGCTGCCCCTTTTCGGGGAGCCGGTGCGCGATGTCGCTGGCCAGATATCCGGCCTTCCTCAGCTTTTTTATATGTCCCTCCGTGACGGAGGAGACCATCCACTTGCCTCCCGCTCCGGACATGACTGGAGAAGGTCGAGGTGGTAGTGCGGACTTGGGCGCTGGAGCTCGAGTGCGCAAGAATGGATAGGCAGAGGAGGAAGAAGGCGTGGGTGAAAAGGTGGATCCTTATCCCCTTATATGGGGGGACGCGATTATGTGTCCTCACCAGCCTGGTAAAACTTGCTTATCTCCAAGCGCCATAATCAAAGGCGCGGTTGGGTTACCCACACCCGTATTGATGAGAATCCCGGAATAAAGGGACACGATCTCTGCTTTGACAAGACATGCCAAGGAAACCGCCTCGCATAACGCGCTGAGGTGGGATAATGAAACGATTCGGATAAAGGCTTGGCCGTGGTGTGTCGCGCTATGGAATACGTCAGCAGATTAGATTTGTGTAAATATTATTCTCTCTATGGCAATATGTGGAAACTTATTTTGCAGAGCCGGACACTATCTTTGTGTTCAAAATCTTCTATGAAGTACTTGGAGGAGGAACCCGCCTTGCAATGCCGAAGACAATTTGCGCGCCGGACCCGTCGTCATTGAAGCCTGGTTCAGGGGCTACTGAGGGAGTTCTGGATTAGGGGGTGTTCGGATAGCCGAACTATACCTTCAGCTGGACTCCTGGACTATGAAGATACAAGATTGAAGACTCCGTCCCGTGTCCGGAAGGGACTTTTCTTGGCGTGGAAGGCAAGCTTGGCGATACGGATGTTCAGATCTCCTACCATTGAAACCGACTTTATGTAACCCTAACCCTCTCTGGTGTCTATATAAACCGGAGGGTTTTAGTCTGTAGGACAACATACACATCAACAATCATACCATAGGGTAGCTTCTAGGGTTTAGCCTCTCTGATCTCGTGGTAGATCAACTCTTGTACTACTCATATCATCAATATTAATCAAGCAGGACGTAGGGTTTTACCTCCATCGAGAGGGCCCGAAACTGGGTAAAACTTCGTGTCCCCTGCCTCCTGTTACCATCCGGCCTAGACGCACAGTTCGGGACCCCCTACCCGAGATCCGCCGGTTTTGACACCGACAGAGACTTTCAGACCTTGTTACAACTTTTTATTTATAATAAGTTGGCCGTATGCATCGTTCTGATGCAGAGGCCGGGTGCCCCCCTTTTCGAAAAAAAATATATATGATCATAGCTGAAAAGAATTAGTTAGCATTCATCGTCCGCACTCATCAACAGTGCCTACCAAATACACCTCCTACAATAAGTTAACCCCCTGATCTTCAAACACACAACAACAACAACGCCCACTTCATGTACAGAGGAAGAAACCGGCGGGCAGGCCGGACCAGCGTTAATTCTACAAAGCTATTACTTACACGCCTACTGCCCACACCCATTTACAAAAGCGAAGAACATCAGTGCATCGACGCTAGCGAGGATTCATCGCCATCCTGGAAGGGACGCCGCTGCTGGAGGCATGGGATATATCGAAATGCTCCCCGGTGGTCGTCATCAAGGAGTTCGACGTAGATTGGGTCAGCGTGCCTGAGGAGCTTATCTCCATGGAGGTTACAGACATGAAATCTTCTCCCTCGGGCAAATCGCTCCGGATGGCATCGAGTTCCCTGGCGATCTCGGCCATGTAAGGCCTTGCGTCGGTGTCGTCTTGGCAGCATTTCAGGCCCAGCGAGAGGAACCTCGTGGCAAACTCCGGAGGGCACCAGGACATTCGGCTGTCGATGATTCCAGAAATGTCTCCGGATCGGTAAGCTGTGTTCACCTACATTGAGGATCAGGTTAAATAGGTCACTAGTAAAACTACTGAACGGTCAAACAAGATTCTCAAAAGCTAAAATGTAAGGCTATGTACCCTGTTTGCAGATGGCAAACAGTTAAATTGAACTGTACATTAGATACGGATCAGGGCGGGAACCTCCGTACCTCTCTAACGATGTTTTTACCAAACTGGATTGGCTTCATCCCGGTCAATAGTTCAAGCAGCACAACACCAAGGCTATACACATCGCTTTTTTCTGTCAATTTGTGAGTTAAGAAGTATTCTGGATCAAGATAGCCCTGGCAAAAGGAAACAGGATAGATACGATGAGCCAAACTTGCACACTACAAGTTGAATAAGTATCGATGCGAAAAAAAAGTTGAATAAGTATGCGCAGCTGTTTCCTATTGTGTGGCAATTGGCATGGAACAGCAGTAAGTAGATTACTGTAGGTGCAGATCTTGGTACTTTTTTTTTTGTTTTTGCAAATAAGATCTTGGTACATTGATAATGAGACTTACTGGGGTGCCCTTAACAACAGTGGATATATGAGCTGGCAATTTTCCTTCAATATCCGGGACCGGAGCAAGCCTTGAAAGACCAAAGTCAGCCACCTTTGCTACGAACTTGGAGTCCAATAGAATGTTGGTGGCCTTAACATCACGGTGAAATATAGGAGGATCTGCCTCGGTGTGTAGATAGAGGATTCCCTTTGCAGCACCCAGTGCAATATGCAACCTCTGAGCAAAGTTAAGAGGTCTTTTACACGTTGCTGCAGGAGGTGTTAAATTATATTAGGACTTTAATTTATCAACGATCAAACAAAAGAACACGATATACCAACATGCATCACTGATAAACACAATAACTATAAATTCCGGGAGACGGGCTGGGATAATGACCAACTTCAACTACGCAAAGATGGTTATATGGGGTGAAAAGAAGCTAAGAAAACTTGAATGTGCAACTTCCCGCCTACTCACCAGAAAGATGATCACGTAGAGTGCCATTTGGCATGAATTCATACACCAGCATCTGCAAAACACAATCATTTATGAGCAACAATTACTGCAATCTGCAGATACTCTTCCATATATTATAAGCTCGCCAAATCTTTAGCACAACATAACCAATATATTGTTCTAACAAAATGTGCGGGATTGTGAGAGAATTTCAACACTATATTTTATCCTATGTAAATGATACGAAAATTGAGACACACCTGCTCATCTTCTTCATCACAATAGCCAATCAGAGATACCAAATTACGATGATGCAATCTTGACAGCAATTCTATTTCTGTGACAAATTCCTTTGAACCTTGCAGAGAATCCTCATGTGCTCGTTTGATTGCAACGGCTGTTCCATCAGCTAGTTTTCCTTTATAGACTTTTCCATAACCTCCCTGACCAATTTCAGCTGAATCATCAAAATCATTTGTTGCTGTAGCCATTTCTTCAAATGTGAAGGATCTCACACCGTCAATCTTGACGGAATACCTCGACAGTACTGCAAAATTATCAACTTCTTCAGATGTTGTGGATTGAATTTTAATGTCCACTGCAATTTCAAAGTTTACTTGCCATGGAATACATTTTGATGAGGTCAAGTCAGAAATGATGTGATAAATTCACAGCTTAAATACAATTTCCAGTATTACAAAAAGACTGTAAAAGGGTAACTTCCTACTAAAATAAAGATGCTCCTAAGCACCAGTGACCAGATAAAGCAGCAAGGAATTTCTAATTCGTCAGACAACAAGGTTTTAATACACAGCACATGAAAAGCTATGTTTGTTAAACAAATATACCGACTTACATGACCGCCTCGAAACTGTTCGACGTTTTGAGCGTCTTCTCACTATAAAAAGTGTAGAAACCACTGAAACTGCGATAGCAGCAATTATTGTTCCTGCCAAAATCCCAGCTAGTGCGCCCTTGTTTAAACCTGATGACACCACAGTTGGAAAATCTGCAAAGAAAAAAACAGAGGCAAAACAGTAAACAAGTGGATCATAGAACTGGATGGAGTATTTCAGTGCAAGTATGAAGCATCGAGTGGTGAATTTTAAAATAAGAAAAATATACTCTAATTCCTCATTAAGTTAGTATGCCTTTTGACAAAATCTCAGCATTTTTCATTTCCATGGAGGGTCCTACCATCTGTTAGGAAACATATTAGGGTATGGATCCTAAATTCCTCAATCTCCCTTACCTTCCGAAGCGCCTCGTGAAGGACCGTTCTTTGAGAAATTCTAGAGATATTAACAAGGGTACGCCCACTTTCAAACATTCATGTTATGAAAAATACCTTAATAAAAACACCATAAAATTCATGGCACATAGGCCAGATGAAGGCAAAAATAATAATATTATTATGTTGCATGCAATACTTATCAATATTTAACATAATAGCGCTAAACACTTGTAATAACATAATAACGCATATTATTCCATATGCTAGGAGAATCAGTTAATAGTTCATGGATTTCTAATTCTACTAACATATAAACAGCAACAGAAGTTCTGCTAATATCCCATTGCCTGCCTTAGCAAAATAAATACAGACAAGGAACACGCTAGTATGTTAGAATTACAAATGGCATCCCTTGGTGCAAAGTGAAGTTTACATACCATCTCCATAGGAACCAAGCGTGAAATTGAGAAGCTCGTACGGACCAAAAGTGTCTGATAGAGTAATTTGCCATCCAGCAAGTAATTGCCTGAGCCGCATAACTTCCGATATCGTGAATAAATTAGTGTTATTTGGGAATAACTTCAAATTCATATTCAGCCTTGGACCAGCCTCCCATGTGTACTGCTCAATGTATAGCTGGTAAACACTCAGGCCCAATACAGAGGTCGAGTCGATCTCAAAGGCTTCTTTGTAGGAGCGGAAGTCTGCGATCCCTGGACTCTTCAGCCGAAATCCAACTCCCAGAGGCACAGCACAGAAACAAGGTATAGGGGATGATGGACTGTATTCATAATTTCTATCCGTCGGGCAAGGAGCGCAGTTCAAACTAACTTGTGGCCCATGTCCAGATGGTGCGTCGTTTACATATGTGGGTTGACAAAGTCCGGCTGCTCGAGCTGGATTAGAAGTGTCACATACGCGGTTTCCAAAAAGCCTGCAGCACAATGATGGTAACGGTTACTTGTCACACCAGAAAGAGAAATGGTTTGATTTATAAAGCTCCTCTGATCATGTTCACAATACCCCTTCCTTCTCAACAGACCGGTTTCAGACTATTCAGCAGATTTTTCAATGTCTTCTCTGCCACATCATATCTTTTCTCTCTCCTCTCTGCTACATCATCTATTTTCTCCCTCCTCGCACTTGAAACAAAAACACTAGGTTCCTCTCAAAATATATGAAAATTTGAGATGAAATTTCACAAATTTGTAACTGAATTATTATTGATTACTGCTTCATTTTTCAATTTTTAGTGTGCAGTTTGAATTTTGGACCCAAAATTGAACTTCGAACTAAAACATAAGGTTTCTCTCAAGCCATTCTTTTTTTTGCGTGGACTCAAGCCATATGTTAGGTTTAGATTAAATCTTAACACATTGGTCACTGAATATTCCTGATTTACTGGAACTCACAAATTTCTCTCGAACCTTAAGTCAATTTATGCTGAAATTTTACCAGATTCGTCACTGAATTATTTCT